>NC_072417.2:99592500-99595324 GCF_028858775.2 Pan troglodytes
TTAGGGTTAGGGTTAGGGTTAGGGTTAGGGTTAGGGTTAGGGTTAGGGTTAGGGTTAGGGTTAGGGTTAGGGTTAGGGTTAGGGTTAGGGTTAGGGTTAGGGTTAGGGTTAGGGTTAGGGTTAGGGTTAGGGTTAGGGTTAGGGTTAGGGTTAGGGTTAGGGTTAGGGTTAGGGTTAGGGTTAGGGTTAGGGTTAGGGTTAGGGTTAGGGTTAGGGTTAGGGTTAGGGTTAGGGTTAGGGTTAGGGTTAGGGTTAGGGTTAGGGTTAGGGTTAGGGTTAGGGTTAGGGTTAGGGTTAGGGTTAGGGTTAGGGTTAGGGTTAGGGTTAGGGTTAGGGTTAGGGTTAGGGTTAGGGTTAGGGTTAGGGTTAGGGTTAGGGTTAGGGTTAGGGTTAGGGTTAGGGTTAGGGTTAGGGTTAGGGTTAGGGTTAGGGTTAGGGTTAGGGTTAGGGTTAGGGTTAGGGTTAGGGTTAGGGTTAGGGTTAGGGTTAGGGTTAGGGTTAGGGTTAGGGTTAGGGTTAGGGTTAGGGTTAGGGTTAGGGTTAGGGTTAGGGTTAGGGTTAGGGTTAGGGTTAGGGTTAGGGTTAGGGTTAGGGTTAGGGTTAGGGTTAGGGTTAGGGTTAGGGTTAGGGTTAGGGTTAGGGTTAGGGTTAGGGTTAGGGTTAGGGTTAGGGTTAGGGTTAGGGTTAGGGTTAGGGTTAGGGTTAGGGTTAGGGTTAGGGTTAGGGTTAGGGTTAGGGTTAGGGTTAGGGTTAGGGTTAGGGTTAGGGTTAGGGTTAGGGTTAGGGTTAGGGTTAGGGTTAGGGTTAGGGTTAGGGTTAGGGTTAGGGTTAGGGTTAGGGTTAGGGTTAGGGTTAGGGTTAGGGTTAGGGTTAGGGTTAGGGTTAGGGTTAGGGTTAGGGTTAGGGTTAGGGTTAGGGTTAGGGTTAGGGTTAGGGTTAGGGTTAGGGTTAGGGTTAGGGTTAGGGTTAGGGTTAGGGTTAGGGTTAGGGTTAGGGTTAGGGTTAGGGTTAGGGTTAGGGTTAGGGTTAGGGTTAGGGTTAGGGTTAGGGTTAGGGTTAGGGTTAGGGTTAGGGTTAGGGTTAGGGTTAGGGTTAGGGTTAGGGTTAGGGTTAGGGTTAGGGTTAGGGTTAGGGTTAGGGTTAGGGTTAGGGTTAGGGTTAGGGTTAGGGTTAGGGTTAGGGTTAGGGTTAGGGTTAGGGTTAGGGTTAGGGTTAGGGTTAGGGTTAGGGTTAGGGTTAGGGTTAGGGTTAGGGTTAGGGTTAGGGTTAGGGTTAGGGTTAGGGTTAGGGTTAGGGTTAGGGTTAGGGTTAGGGTTAGGGTTAGGGTTAGGGTTAGGGTTAGGGTTAGGGTTAGGGTTAGGGTTAGGGTTAGGGTTAGGGTTAGGGTTAGGGTTAGGGTTAGGGTTAGGGTTAGGGTTAGGGTTAGGGTTAGGGTTAGGGTTAGGGTTAGGGTTAGGGTTAGGGTTAGGGTTAGGGTTAGGGTTAGGGTTAGGGTTAGGGTTAGGGTTAGGGTTAGGGTTAGGGTTAGGGTTAGGGTTAGGGTTAGGGTTAGGGTTAGGGTTAGGGTTAGGGTTAGGGTTAGGGTTAGGGTTAGGGTTAGGGTTAGGGTTAGGGTTAGGGTTAGGGTTAGGGTTAGGGTTAGGGTTAGGGTTAGGGTTAGGGTTAGGGTTAGGGTTAGGGTTAGGGTTAGGGTTAGGGTTAGGGTTAGGGTTAGGGTTAGGGTTAGGGTTAGGGTTAGGGTTAGGGTTAGGGTTAGGGTTAGGGTTAGGGTTAGGGTTAGGGTTAGGGTTAGGGTTAGGGTTAGGGTTAGGGTTAGGGTTAGGGTTAGGGTTAGGGTTAGGGTTAGGGTTAGGGTTAGGGTTAGGGTTAGGGTTAGGGTTAGGGTTAGGGTTAGGGTTAGGGTTAGGGTTAGGGTTAGGGTTAGGGTTAGGGTTAGGGTTAGGGTTAGGGTTAGGGTTAGGGTTAGGGTTAGGGTTAGGGTTAGGGTTAGGGTTAGGGTTAGGGTTAGGGTTAGGGTTAGGGTTAGGGTTAGGGTTAGGGTTAGGGTTAGGGTTAGGGTTAGGGTTAGGGTTAGGGTTAGGGTTAGGGTTAGGGTTAGGGTTAGGGTTAGGGTTAGGGTTAGGGTTAGGGTTAGGGTTAGGGTTAGGGTTAGGGTTAGGGTTAGGGTTAGGGTTAGGGTTAGGGTTAGGGTTAGGGTTAGGGTTAGGGTTAGGGTTAGGGTTAGGGTTAGGGTTAGGGTTAGGGTTAGGGTTAGGGTTAGGGTTAGGGTTAGGGTTAGGGTTAGGGTTAGGGTTAGGGTTAGGGTTAGGGTTAGGGTTAGGGTTAGGGTTAGGGTTAGGGTTAGGGTTAGGGTTAGGGTTAGGGTTAGGGTTAGGGTTAGGGTTAGGGTTAGGGTTAGGGTTAGGGTTAGGGTTAGGGTTAGGGTTAGGGTTAGGGTTAGGGTTAGGGTTAGGGTTAGGGTTAGGGTTAGGGTTAGGGTTAGGGTTAGGGTTAGGGTTAGGGTTAGGGTTAGGGTTAGGGTTAGGGTTAGGGTTAGGGTTAGGGTTAGGGTTAGGGTTAGGGTTAGGGTTAGGGTTAGGGTTAGGGTTAGGGTTAGGGTTAGGGTTAGGGTTAGGGTTAGGGTTAGGGTTAGGGTTAGGGTTAGGGTTAGGGTTAGGGTTAGGGTTAGGGTTAGGGTTAGGGTTAGGGTTAGGGTTAGGGTTAGGGTTAGGGTTAGGGTTAGGGTTAGGGTTAGGGTTAGGGTTAGGGTTAGGGTTAGGGTTAGGGTTAGGGTTAGGGTTAGGGTTAGGGTTAGGGTTAGGGTTAGGGTTAGGGTTAGGGTTAG